>NC_083571.1:33035942-33083442 GCF_027579695.1 Neoarius graeffei
CTTTACAGAAGCAAAAACGAAAACAGTAAACAATAGAGAAATAAAATTACATAAAATAATTTTATTTTTAATCTAAAACAATTAATTAAAAGAATTAAAAGAAAATAATAAGAATTAAACAACAGTAGAAATAAAATAATAAAATGCCAAAAAGAAAAAAGGAGAAAAAGAAACCAGCGGAATAAAATAGAATAAAATTAAAGTAAATTTAAAACATGCAGAGAAAGTAAAGATTATAAAAAATGTAAAAATATTAATTATTTAACAGAAAGCATCTGAAAACAGCTTGGTCTTTAACCTAGATTTGAAGCTGCCAACAGCAGGAGCATTTTTAATGTCCTCTGGCAGTTGGTTCCATAGATGTACTGCATAGTAGCTAAAAGCTGCTTCACCACACTTGGTTTTAACAACAGGTTTTAATAGTAAATTTTTCTGTTGCGATCTGGTAGATCTGATTGGGTTAGGCCGCTGCAACATATCAGAGAGGTAATTGGGCCCTGTACCATTTAGAGATTTGTACACCAGCAGCAAAGCTTTAAAGTCAATTCTGTAGCTTACTGGAAGCCAGTGAAGGGACCTTAGAATTGGGGTAATATGCTCTGTTCTTTTTGTTCGTGTGAGAACCCTCGCCGCTGCATTTTGAACCAGCTGAAGTCGTTTGATGGTCTTTTTTGGCAGGCCTGTGAAAAGGCCATTGCAGTAATCAACCCTACTAGAGATGAAGGCATGTATCAGTTTTTCCAGATCATTTTTTGACATAAGTCCTCTTAGTTTGGAAATGTTTTTTAGGTGATAAAATGCCGTTTTAGTGATTGCTTTCATGTGACTGTCAAAGTTTAGCTCGCTGTCAATGAAAACACCAAGATTTTTAACCATTTCTTTAGTTTTAATCCCTTTTGTGTCAAGAATAGTGGTAATCCTGAGTCTTTCATCTTTTTTTCCAAATAGAATTACTTCTGTTTTATCTGTGTTCAACTGAAGAAAATTTTGTGACATCCAGCTATTGATTTGATCGATGCACTGGTAGAGACATTCAAGGGGGGCATAGTCATTTGGTGATAGAGCAAAATAAATTTGGGTATTATCTGCATAGCAGTGATACAAAATTGAATTTTTATTGATAATTTGCCCAAGTGGGAGCATATAAAGGTTGAAAAGTAATGGTCCAAGAATCGACCCCTGGGGGACACCACAGGTCAAGGGCATTGACGTTGAGGAACAATTTCCCAGGGTAACAAAGAAGCTTCTATCTTTTAAGTATGATTTTAACCAATTGATAACTTTACCAGTCAATCCAACCCAGTGTTCAAGTCGATATAGCAGTATGTTGTGATCAACAGTATCAAAAGCTGCACTGAGGTCCAGTAATACCAGGACCGATGTTTTGCCTGCATCAGTATTAAGACGTATGTCATTTATAACTTTAATCAACGCTGTTTCAGTGCTATGATTGGCACGAAATCCTGACTGAAAATTATCAAAACGGCTGTTTGATATCAAGAAGGCAGTTAATTGATTGAAGACAATTTTTTCCAGGATTTTCCCAATGAATGGTAGATTTGATATTGGCCTGTAGTTATTTAACACTGAAGGATCCAGATTATTTTTTTTAAGAAGGGCCTTTACAACAGCTTTTTTTAGGGACACAGGAACAACGCCAGTCTCCAAGGATGTATTTATAATTTGAAGCACATCTGTAATTATAAGATGAAGAACAGACTTAAAAAAGTTGGTGGGCAGAATGTCCAATTCAGATGTTGAAGAACTGAGATTTTGTACAGTTTTTTCAAGAGTCTCATAATCAATTAAACAAAATTCTGACATTGTGTTAAAGTTATCTATCTGTGTCATTGGTGATTGCAGTTTTTCAATTTTTTGCAACTGAGATATATTATGAGAAATATTCTGCCTTATTTTATCAATTTTACCTTTGAAAAAAGATGCAAACTCATTGCATTTATTAACTGAGAGAAGTTCAGGTGCTAATTGTGGTGGGGGATTAGTTAGCTTCTCTACTGTTGAAAATAGCACACGGGCATTGTTCATATTCCTGCTGATGATGTTGGAGAAGAAAGACTGTCTTGCTTTACGAATTTCATAATTATAATTACAAAGCATCTCTTTATGGATTTGATAATGGATGTGAAGTTTAGATTTGCGCCATTTTCTTTCAGTCTTTCTACATTCTCTCTTTAGCAGTTTAACAGCCGGGTACTGCTTCCATGGTGCTTTCTGCTTATCATTGACTCTTTTTATTTTGAATGGAGCAATATCATCCATAATTTGGGTCATATTTAAATTAAAAAATTCCAGTAAATCATCTACAGAGTCTGACATTTTGGTTGAGTTCTGAGAGAGAGCTTGCTCAAAGAGAGCATGTGTTGTCTTTTATGACTCTCCTACCTATAGTCGTTGAGCTATTCTGAATGTGAGGAGACATAGAAACTTCAAAGAAAACACAGAAATGATCAGATAAGGCCAGGTCAACAACAGTATAAGAAACAGTAAGACCCTTTGTGATGACGAGGTCAAGAGTATGACCACGAGAGTGGGTCGGTCCCTGTACATGTTGTACCAGGTTAAAGTTATCAATAATTGCAAATAGTTCTTTGGCATAAATGTTATCAGTATTATCTACATGCAAGTTAAAATCCCCAGATATAATAAGACAATCAAACTCTAAGCAAATGACTGATAACAGTTCACCAAACTCTTCAAGAAAGACTTTGGCTGAATGTCTCGGAGGCCTATAAATAGTTAATAATAATATGTTAGGAGAGCATGTAACAAGTGCACATAAGTGTTCAAAGGACGTAAAATCACCAAGTGAGGATTGTTTACATTGAAAAGAGACTTTGAATATATTTGCGATCCCTCCACCTTTCCCTTGTCGGGTAACATCCAAAAAATTAAAATTTGGGGGAGCTGCTTCGATAAGGGTGGTAGCACTATTTGCTTGATCCAGCCAGGTTTCAGTTAGAAGCAAAAAATCAAGATTGTGTTTACAAATAAGATCATTAATTAAAAATGACTTGTTTAAAAGTGATCTAATGTTCAGAAGAGCTAGCTTTACAGAAATTCTAGAAGCATTATTTGGTTGTGCACTTTGATGCTGTTTTAAAACAGGAAGGAGATTAGATTGGTTCACCCCCAGGGTTAAATGTGCTCTATGTTTTCTGTTTCTTATCAACACAGGAATAGTGTCAACATCGGGTCCCAACTTTTTTCCAACATTACATCCATTTGCAGGGACCCAGACTACATCAAACAAGACTTTCTAAATGTTCCATTTGGTTTGAGGGTGAAAGGACTGGAGATGACATGTATCTTTTGGATGGTGAAAAAGATTTGTAGCCAGCTGAAAGTCCTGGACGAACACAATTTTGATGTACTGGATACACTGCTTGTCGTGACAGATTTGGGCTGGAAAAGGAAAGTGTAGCCATTGGGAGCAGTTTTTTCATGCTATTTGGGAAATCCATCTGAGGAGAAGTGGAGTCGTCTGTCCTTGAATGTTGGGAGGCCTGCAAGTCAGATGTTTGTGTGTCCTTGATGACGACTTGCAAAGATGATTGTTTAGGCTTTGTAACTATATCAGTCTGCGACATCTTATCAACTGTTTTCCTCGGTGCTGGCTGAGAAAAGATTGCAAGTTTGTAGTGGTCTGCTAAGACTTTGGCTCCAATCCAGCTGAGTTCAGTGCTATTTGGCTTGTAAAATTCTTTGCGATTCCAAAAAAGGTTAAAATTGTCTATGAAATTCATACCAAATGAAGAACAAGTTTTTCCAAGCCAGGTGTTAAGACTGAAGAGTCGAGAAAAAGCAAAACTTCCTCTCGCTGGGAGTGGGCCACTGATAAAAGATTGAATTCCAGTCTTATAGAGCTCAGAAAAAAGTTTTCTGAAATCATCTTGGACAAACAGCTGTTCTCTGAAAACATCGTTCGCTCCCACATGCACAACGATACGTTTTATAGTTTTATGCTCGGACATGAGTTTCAAAATGCTGTCTTTGGTGTCAGAGATGGATGCATTTGGAAGACAACAAATAATCATCTCATAACCTTTTAATTGTCTTACAGTGGAATCACCAAGAACAAGGGTTGTGGGATCAGGTGGTGTTACGAGCTGCTTTTTGCCTCTTCTCACAGCTCTTCGATCTTGGTGTGATCTCTTTTTACTATGTGTTTGTCCGCTTGAAAAATCCTCTTCCACATCCCTGAGGCATTCAAATTTGTTCTGAAGCCTTATAGGCTGTGGATTTTCCATAGGATTGTAGATCCTATTGTAATTTGTAGAACGAGCTGGTGTTGAAGTAATTACTCTTCTGTTTTTGTTTTTTGGCTTAGCACCCATCATTTGCCAGTTTTCAGTACTTACAGGTTGAGTTATGAATTCTTCCACTTGGTCTGCAATGTTCTCAGTCTGTCGGAGCGCAATCTCTGCATTCTCAGCCACTGTTTCAGTACTCCTTTCCTGAGATATCGCTTTTAATTCGTCCGTCTTTGGCAGAGCATTAATCTTTGATTCCAGAATAGAAATCCTCTGTTCTAATTCCATGCATTTTCTGCAGGATTTTTTGCTTCCTGGCATTAAAAAAAAAAAAAAAAGTGGAAATTAAATTAAAATTAAATTAAAAGCTTATAAAGATAAAAAAAAGAATAAAATAGTGAAAAGTCAATGAGAAAGTAAAGTATAGAAATAAAGATTAAGAAAGCAGGAGCAAAGCAAAGAAGCGTCCTACTCGCTTGAAACTCAGCTAGCTAGCAGTAATACATTTGTACCACATCGCTGTTAAATTCTGGATTCTGATTGGTCAGAAGGTGTTGATGAATTTTCTATAACGACAGCTTTGACAATAGTGCACCTGTAAATCACAGGTTTATATGAATAACCTGGTTTCTATAGTACAACCCCGATTCCAAAAAAGTTGGGACAAAGTACAAATTGTAAATAAAAACGGAATGCAATAATTTACAAATCTCAAAAACTGATATTGTATTCACAATAGAACATAGACAACATATCAAATGTCGAAAGTGAGACATTTTGAAATTTCATGCCAAATATTGGCTCATTTGAAATTTCATGACAGCAACACATCTCAAAAAAGTTGGGACAGGGGCAATAAGAGGCTGGAAAAGTTAAAGGTACAAAAAAGGAACAGCTGGAGGACCAAATTGCAACTCATTAGGTCAATTGGCAATAGGTCATTAACATGACTGGGTATAAAAAGAGCATCTTGGAGTGGCAGCGGCTCTCAGAAGTAAAGATGGGAAGAGGATCACCAATCCCCCTAATTCTGCGCCGACAAATAGTGGAGCAATATCAGAAAGGAGTTCAACAGTGTAAAATTGCAAAGAGTTTGAACATATCATCATCTACAGTGCATAATATCATCAAAAGATTCAGAGAATCTGGAAGAATCTCTGTGCGTAAGGGTCAAGGCCGGAAAACCATACTGGGTGCCCGTGATCTTCGGGCCCTTAGACGTCACTGCATCACATACAGGCATGCTTCTGTATTGGAAATCACAAAATGGGCTCAGGAATATTTCCAGAGAACATTATCTGTGAGCACAATTCACCGTGCCATTCGCCGTTGCCAGCTAAAACTCTAGTTCAAAGAAGAAGCCGTATCTAAACATGATCCAGAAGCCCAGACGTCTTCTCTGGGCCAAGGCTCATTTAAAATGGACTGTGGCAAAGTGGAAAACTGTTCTGTGGTCAGACGAATCAAAATGTGAAGTTCTTTATGGAAATCATGGATGCCGTGTCATTTGGACTAAAGAGGAGAAGGACGACCCAAGTTGTTATCAGCGCTCAGTTCAGAAGCCTGCATCTCTGATGGTATGGGGTTGCATTAGTGCGTGTGGCATGGGCAGCTTACACATCTGGAAAGACACCATCAATGCTGAAAGGTATATCCAGGTTCTAGAGCAACATATGCTCCCATCCAGACGATGTCTCTTTCAGGGAAGACCTTGCATTTTCCAACATGACAATGCCAAACCACATACTGCATCAATTACAGCATCATGGCTGCGTAGAAGAAGGGTCCGGGTACTGAACTGGCCAGCCTGCAGTCCAGATCTTTCACCCATAGAAAACATTTGGCGCATCATAAAACGGAAGATACGACAAAAAAGACCTAAAACAGTTGAGCAACTAGAATCCTACATTAGACAAGAATGGGTTAACATTCCTATCCCTAAACTTGAGCAACTTGTCTCCTCAGTCCCCAGACGTTTACAGACTGTTGTAAAGAGAAAAGGGGATGTCTCACAGTGGTAAACATGGCCTTGTCCCAACTTTTTTGAGATGTGTTGTTGTCATGAAATTTAAAATCACCTAATTTTTCTCTTTAAATGATACATTTTCTCAGTTTAAACATTTGATATGTCATCTATGTTCTATTCTGAATAAAATATGGAATTTTGAAACTTCCACATCATTGCATTCCGTTTTTATTTACAATTTGTACTTTGTCCCAACTTTTTTGGAATCAGGGTTGTAACAGGGAGTTGTACGTCGGACGCTTCACAAAAACGTGTGAGATTTTCTGTCAGGAGATGTTTACTTACCATTTATGACAGGAGTCTCCAGTGTCAGCGGTTTGTAACGGTCTGAAGTAAAGCTGTAATTTTACACTTTCCGATGTTCCGTGTGGTAACTTTTTTCCTTACACCGCCCTGTTGTTGATGATTTTCCTTTCACAGAACACCTGCGATGTTTAATTCTTTACATATCAGTCGAAAATGTGATCAGATTTTCTACACTGGACGATAAAAAGGTGGTTTAACTTTTCAGAGAACAGCTGTAGGGCGGCACGGTGGTGTAGTGGTTAGCGTTGTCGCCTCACAGCAAGAAGGTCCGGGTTCGAGCCCCGTGGCCGGCGAGGGCCTTTCTGTGCGGAGTTTGCATGTTCTCCCCGTGTCCGCGTGGGTTTCCTCCGGGTGCTCCGGTTTCCCCCACAGTCCAAAGACATGCAGGTTAGGTTAACTGGTGACTCTAAATTGACCGTAGGTGTGAATGTGAGTGTGAATGGTTGTCTGTGTCTATGTGTCAGCCCTGTGATGACCTGGCGACTTGTCCAGGGTGTACCCCGCCTTTCGCCCATAGTCAGCTGGGATAGGCTCCAGCTTGCCTGCGACCCTGTAGGACAGGATAAAGCGGCTACAGATAATGAGATGAGAATGAGATGTCAATTTTCTACCTAGGACTTGTCAAGAAAAATCATTGTATTTTTGAACTTTTGTGTCTGAAATATATGATAAAAGGAACCTGAAGTTACCTCACACCTCACCTGTACTTGCAGGCTAGCATCATGCTAATGAGTAGCTAGCAGAATACATTTTGCCCAAGCGACTAGTTGTTTAACTGACTAAAAATCGTGTGTGAGATTTTAAAGTGTGTGTGTGTGTGTGTGTGTGTGTGTTGATTTAGACCTGCAATTTGGTCAGTGCTAAAGTAGAAACTAGATTACAGTAGCCTTGTAGCTCTAGCGTAAAGCCAAACATCTTGACTAAGCGGCTAAATCTGCGGTAAAAAGGAAACGTTTTATTTTTTACCACCTCTCATTTAAATTGTGTGTGTGTGTGTATAAGAAATATGAGATGTGGTTTTAAACCTGGCCATGTGTATATCTCCTGATCTTGTGGTTTGTCAGAGGAAGAGAGAGAGTGCATGAATAATTCAGCAGGTTGGTTTGTGATGTTGCTCAGATAAAATGAAGGTCTTTCCAGCTCCCAGGCTTTTATTTATTTGTTTGTTTATCTCAGCACAAGGACATCAGAATGACCCTCCTGCTATTCGATTTCTTCTCTGACAGGCACAAAACGCGGCAAAAAGTCATGAAACAACAACAGAGACTGTCACAGTGTGCGCGCGTGTGTGTGTGCGCGCGCGTGGGCCAGCTTGGCTCTCCCATGTGTACTGTTTGACGTCGCTATAAACCATAATAGGTGAATTAAACTCCTTGGCTCTCGTCAGGATCGATCGGTCTCCTGAGACACACTTTGCTGGGCCATACGGCTACAGCCCTAGATCAGGGCTTTTCAAAGTGTGGGGCGCGCCCCCCCTGGGGGGCGCCAGAGTTCTTCAGGGGGGGCGCAACGTGAGAGACAAAATGGATCGATTTTTAGTACCTAAAGCTACAGTGAGTGAGGAGACAAAGTCTGGGCCAAGCAAAAAAACAGAGCCTCCAGGATGTTGCGATTTGCAACTTCAGCGCAAATTCAACCAATCCCCGCGAATTCAGGGCGGTGTTGCAATTATATCCAATCACCGCAACGTTCCCGCAAATTTGACCAATCATTGGCGTCGTCTTGAGGTGACGTCGACAAACTACCTTCCGCCTTACTTCCGTGTGTTCAAGAGAAGCAGCATACGCGCAGTGTTGCCAGATTGGGAAGTTTCAAGTGCAGTTTGGCGGGTTTTGAACATATTTTGGACTGGAAAACGTCAGCAGTATCTGGCAACACTGAAAGTGTGTTATGTTTACAGTGAAGGACTGTGTGCACTTTATTTTTTTTTACTTAATACAAGAAATTAATGGATGCCAACATTTTTGCCAAAAATGGTATTTTATTTTCCATTGTTTAGGCAGCTTCAGCATCATACTGTGAGATTCTGTTCAAATTGTTTTTTTCTTCTATGAAGCCTGAGCCATTTATTTAATTCTCATCTCATTCTCATCTCATTATCTCTAGCCGCTTTATCCTTCTACAGGGTCGCAGGCAAGCTGGAGCCTATCCCAGCTGACTACGGGCGAAAGGCGGGGTACACCCTGGACAAGTCGCCAGGTCATCACAGGGCTGACACATAGACACAGACAACCATTCACACTCTCATTCACACCTATGGTCAATTTAGAGTCACCAGTTAACCTAACCTGCATGTCTTTGGACTGTGGGGGAAACCGGAGCACCCGGAGGAAACCCACGCGGACACGGGGAGAACATGCAAACTCCACACAGAAGGGCCCTCGCCGGCCCCGGGGCTCGAACCCAGGACCTTCTTGCTGTGAGGCGACAGCGCTAACCACTACACCACCGTGCCGCCCCCCATTTATTTAATTAGTTTATAATTATTGTTTAATTTAGTCTTCAGGAGAGACTGCCTGCACACAGTACTAGTATTAATAGTTTTTTTCTTATATGAAAGCTGAGGCATTTATATTATATTTGAAGGTAACTTCATGTGCTGTGAGGTTCTATGCACTTTAACTTTAGAACCAACAGGTGCATTTGGATAAGTAAAGCCTATTTTTCTGCATTTTTGTAGTCCTGGTAATCTTTTATATTGGTAAAGTTGTTTATAGGACCATTTCTCAGTGTCTTTGTTTTTTTAATCAATAGTTTTTTAGTAATAACTTAATATTTAACATATCACTCAATTTTAATCACAAAAAGAGAAAATCGTAACAATTTCTCGCAACTTTCACTTCCTCCTGCAATGTAATCGCAACAAAAACCTAAAAAACACCGCAACTTTCATCGCAATTTTTTTTGGAAAACCCCCGCAACATCAGACATTTTAGCCGCAACAATCACAAAAAAGGCCCGCGGAATCCTGGGGGACTGGAAAAAGAAGGAAGTATGACCACGATTATTTAAAGTTTGGATTTTCATGGACTGGATCTGAAGATGCTCCACTGCCACAGTGTGCTGTCTGCCAAGAGGTGCTAGCTAACAATGCTATGAGATGTTTAAAATGTGTAAAACAAGATGTTTTAAAAAGCACAGATGTTTAAAATGTGAAAAAGAAAAAAATAATGTGTACAACAACCATTTTTTAAAAATACGAATGGAACATTAAGTATAGCAACAAAAAAATTGTAAGGGGGGGCGCGGTTGTTTATTTGCTCTCCGAGGGGGGGCTGACTCTCCCACACTTTGAAAACCCCTGCCCTAGATGAATAAATGACGTTAGTAGCTGGATGGTGTAACGCTGAGGAGTAGCCAAACATAAATTAACTAGCTAGCTTGGAAATGAGCTAATCCACTGTGGACACATTGTAAAAAGCTAATAACGAAAAGCTCCATTAGCTAGCATAATATAACCAAGTATGACTGGCTAGTTTGCTCGACTGGGTATTATCCTTTTCCCAGAAAGTTTCTAATGTATCACATCATGTTTGTGGTGTCGACAGTCGACAAAAACTCGCTTGACCATGAATTGTGGTATTTTCTTTTCACATCGTATGTCAAGGATATTATTTGAGTCTGGCCAGCGTGTTTATTTTTGCATGTTTATCCGTGAGGTGATTCACATGTTGTGCTAATAGGAGATGTTTGGCAACTTCACGACTCGTTTTCATCAGTTTTTCACATACCCATGATGTGATTCCTGATCGTCTGTCTTCACTGTACGATAATTATTCTGCCGAGTAGAAGCTAACGTGTAGTAGAACGAGTAACATGTGCTACATTTATAGCATTGAGGTACTGAAGTGCCTGATATCATTATCCACAATGTAGAAGCAATTCACGATTAAACTACCACGTTATAATAACATTATAACTGTGCTCAGTACTTACTTGTTAGGAAAACACATTCAGGGTCGGGTAACGCCCAGTTGTCACGCCCAATTCCAGCTGACCAATCAGAAAGAATTTCATTGGCCACGTATAGAAAGATCAAATTAAACAGAGAGTTATAGAAATGTGAGAAATAAAGTTGTGTACTTGTTACCTGCAGTGGACCGTGTGAGAGACGGAGGAAGTTGAGCTGAACAGGCAGGAAGGAGATTTACATTGGATTTACAGTTGTGCTCATAAGTTTACATACCCTGGCAGAATTTTTGCTTTCTTGGCCTTTTTTCAGAGAATATGAATGATAACACAAAAACTTTTTTCCCCACTCATGGTTAGTGGTTGGGTGAAGCCATTTATTAATAAACAACTGTTTTCTCTATTTTTAAATCATAATGACAACAAAAAACATCCAAATGACCCTGATCAAAAGTTTACATACCCCAGTTCTTAATACCGTGTATTGCCCCCTCTAACATCAATGACAGCCTGAAGTCTTCTGTGGTAGTTGTGGATGAGGCTCTTTATTTTCTCAGATGGTAAAGCTGCCCATTCTTCTTGGCAAAAAGCATCCAGTTCCTGTAAATTCCTGAGCTGTCTTGCATGAACTGCGCGCTTGAGATCTCCCCAGAGTGGCTCAATGATATTGAGGTCAGGAGACTGAGATGGCCACTCCAGAACCTTCACTTTGTTCTGCTGTAGCCAATGACAGGTCGACTTGGCCTTGTGTTTTGGATCGTTGTCATGTTGGAACGTCCAAGTATGTCCCATGCGCAGCTTCCGGGCTGATGAGTGCAAATTTGCCTCCAGTATTTGCTGATAACGTGCTGCATTCATCTTTCCTCCAACTGTGACCAAGTTTCCTGTGCCTTTGGAGCTCACACATCCCCAAAACATCAGCGATCCACCTCCGTGCTTTACAGTAGGAATGGTGTTCCTTTCATCATAGGCCTTATTGACACCTCTCCAAATGTAACGTTTATGGTTGTGGCCAAAAAGTTCAATTTTGGTCTCATCACTCCAAATTACCTTGTTCCAGAAGTTTTGAGGCTTGTCTCTGTGCTGTTTGGCATAAATTTTTGTTGGTCTACCTGACCGTGGTTTGGTTTTAACAGAGCCCCTGATTTTCCATTTGTTAATCACAGTTTGAACACTGCTGACTGGCATTATCAATTCCTTGGATATCTTTTTGCATCCCTTTCCTGTTTTATACAGTTCAACTACCTTTTCCCGTAGATCCGTTGACAATTTTTTGCTTTCCCCATGACTCAGAATCCAGAAACATCAGTGGTTGGATGAAAGATGCAAGAGTCTGTCTGGATCCCAGAAACTCACTCAGCTTTTATGCACACACACTGATTACAAGCAAACAGATCACAGGTGAGGATGCTACCTTTAGTAGCCATTCAAACCCATTTGTGTCAACTTCTGTGCATGTTATAAGGCCAAAATCACCAGGGTATGTGAACTTTTGATCAGGGTCATTTGGGTAGTTTCTGTTGTCATTATGATTTAAAAAGAGAAAACACAGTCGTTTGACAATAAATGGTTTCACCCAACCACTAAGCATGAGTGGAAAAGATGTTTTTGTGTTATCATTCATATTCTCTGAAAAATGGTCAAAGAATCATAGATTCTGCCAGGGTATGTAAACTTATGAGCACAACTGTATCTCACAGCTCTTTTGCCACACCGCTCTCATTTCATCTGTTAGTAGTGACAAGGCTTTGCTGCATCATAAGCTTTAAGCCTCGGTCACAACCGGCCGTAGGAGCACGTATGGCCGGTCTACGTGCAAAAAACGCAAGAAACGCACGGAGGGCGCGCGTGAAACGCACGGAGGGCGCGCGTGAAACGCACGGAGGGCGCGCGTGTGACGTGCTGATTTTCGAGCTGTAGACTGGCCGCAGAGGTTCTTTGTCATGTCAGATAAACTCTACAAGCACTTACGTTTTTTTCAGGTTGCAAGACAAACTTACGGCCAATGCGCGTCTTTCTCCATGAACAAAAAAAACCGCAGCAATTTGGGAAACGCCAAAAATCGCACGGCCAAAAAATCGTACGTCCGGTTGTGACCTAGGCTTTACTAAACCCTATTTTAGGCAATTTTTTGCTTTTTGGGGTGTTAGTGAGTCGTGTGTGTGTGTGTGTGTGTGTGTGTGTGTGTGTGTGTGTGTACTTGCTACATATTGAGGACCGGAATACGTTGTTGTTTTTTTACTAGCAGAGTGAGGACATTCTTGGGAAGTGGGTCCTCACTTTTCCAAAGGGCTCTTTGAGGGTCAAGACTTAGTTTTAGGGTTTAGGTTCAAATGAGGTGTAGGTTAGGGTAAGGGGCGGGGTTAGGCATTTAGTTGTGATGGTTAGGGTAAGGGGCGAGGGAATGTATTATCTCAATGAGTCCCTACAAAGATAGAAATACAAGAATGTGTATGTGGTTGTGTGTGGGCTCCAAAATGGTGGTCACACTGTAAAATGGTGTAACAGGTTTATTTGTTACACTGTTAAACACGCAGCGTGTTGATTTATTTTGTTCTATGTTCTCTCAATTGTTTAATAGATAGGCTGTGCATGCTTCTTTATTCCTACTAACATTTAATTCTCTTATTATACATTTTGATTGTATCAAGATTTCAGTGAATTTGGTAATGTTATAAAGCTAGTGGATTAGCTGCTACGGCTAATTCTTCTATCTTATTAACATCCAGAGAACTGTATTGTCCCCAAAGGACGTTTAGGCCTTACCACGTGCTCAAACACACCTTTTGCTAGCTTCCCTTTGTCTTAGCTTAGCCACACGAGGTTAATCTAGGCCTTCAACACGTGGTCAACTCCTCCCCCACAAACACACGTGGAGTTAGCTACACAAAGCTAATTCTCTTGTGTGGGCCACACCCACACAAGGCCTCTCATACCCCCACACACACACACACACCCACACCCACACAAGGCCTCTCATACCCACACACACACACACACAAGGCCTCTCATACCCACACACACACACACATACACACACACCTCACCGTTTGTATATATTCCATCTGCTATTATCCATTTTTATCTTTGTTATAATAAACTCATTTATTATTGAAACTGTGTGTTTTATTTGTGTTACAATAATATACTCGAGGTTGCCCAATCTCCAAAGAATTCAGAAAGGCGCATATAAGTTATGTAATACGGTAAGTGATCATAATAATTTGGAATATACCATAATTTGGCTGTTTGGTAATTTATTATTAAGCACCAAAATTAATGGTACGATTCACTTGGATGATTCACTTGAATGATTCAATTTAGACGATTCAAATGAGACTGATTCAATTTAATTATTAACCTTCAAATTTAATATGAGACTGATTTAATGAGATTGATCACTCAATTACCCAAATGCACCTACACTGGCTAGCTAATGCTAAATGAAGAATTTCTTGTTTTGTCATCCACCAGGTTGTTGAAGAGATCTGACACACCCACAAGAGTGTTTTGTTGTTGTTTTCAAATTAGAAGTGCAGTTAAAGTGTATATTTAGATTCGGTACTGATTGTAAACATATAAAACTTTGATGACAATAAAAAGAAATGACTTTTGTCCTATTGTTCCGAGCCCAGTGGGGGGAAAAAGCAGACCGTGTTTAGTGTTCGGAACTCGACTGGAAGTGTAAATGAGTGTGTTTAGCAGCCCATTGTGTCTTATTTCAGGTTATATCTCTACTCAGGGCAGGGTAAAAATAAAATAGATTTATATCCGCTGTTTAATTAAAAGGATACGGCATGGTATAAAGAGGCGTTTAAATTTTATTCGCCATCCCAGCTCGCCTGTAGGCTGCACTTCGAATATCGCAGGCTTAAACTTTTATTGCACGACACACACAGAGAGAGATGTTAAATGCTGAGAAGAACACTGCAAAATGACTATTAATTACTAATTAATTAATTAATTAATTACTAGTAATTAAGGAATAAAATGGTCACTGTAGTGCTGCTCTAGACCCCTGAGTGAGACACATGACTCTGACGTCAACTTATATTGCTATTGCTTTAACAAACCTACATAGCTTGCCGAAAACCTGTACAAGAAACTAGCTAGCTAAAATGAGATAGCCAAGTCAGACGAAGTTGTAGCAAAGTTATTAGGCCAAACAAAATAATATACCGTATGTGTTTCCTGGGTTTTCAAAATAGGGTAGGTAGGTAGGGGAAAAAAAAATTTGTTTATCCCAAAAGTTTGCAACAAATTTTCTAGGGTAGGTAGGAAAAAGTGAGAAGTTTCCTTTGAAAACTTTTTTCGCAAAATACTCGTTAAACGTTTGCAACTGATCCCAGAATGTCAGAACTGTGTGATTTGTTGTAGGAAACAATGTTGTAGTTACTCTATAGTTCTTCATTTGGAAATATTTTTAATTGTTGTGAATATCTTTTGCATTGCAACAGGCTGATTTGACAAGCAAACATTTCTGTCCACCGTGTCGCTTTTTGTTCCGAGGCGAACCTCCATTTTATAGGCACCCGGAAGAATCGATGAAATATACCGCGCATGTGCAAGCGGTCATTTACATCCGACCCTTCGAGGCATGAACACAAGGGTGGCCAGTTTTTCTACTTAAAAATCTAAGATAATCATCACTGTAACGCTAGCAAGAATACGCAGCATTGTTCAGCTATGTATTCGATTGCATCTAACGGTGACCCGTCTACAGCGCTCGAAACTAACGGTGTCCCGACGTCCCGGGGACCATAAAAAATGTCATCGGGACACAAAATTATCATATCTGGGACAATCCCGGGACAATGGAAAAAAATAGATCTAGAAAAAAAGTTCTACATTAATATTATTTACAAAGCCGTAACACATACGTAGACATTCACCTAATTTGTCAGTTTTAATTTTAAAACGTTAACAGCGAAAAATACATAGTAGCTACACTTTCGATGCACCTGCATCCGTAGGCTACAGAGCAGCGCATTCTGTTCTAGAATCTTCGGCCGGTGTCCGCATTATATGGACTTGGAATGGAATTGCTACCGCACACGCTGCGCCGACTCTTGCCAGAACAAAAATGCTGAAGTGGTTGAAGCGGACCGACCGCGGGGAAGAAACTGAAAGCCCAGACATAACGTCTCCGGGACCTTCAGGATCCAAAGTGTCATCGCCTGGTCTGCAGGCAACGCTAGCAACTGAATGAACTTAATGAACACTGTTAGACACGTTATAAAATACAACAGGAATGGTGTGGATGATATTGACGGAAGATACCGTTCAACAGAATAAGTGAGTTTTCTTTGTGTCTTTCTAGTTCAGAAAGTTTAGTCAGTCAGCAGCACAACTAGGCTCGGACCTGCCACTATGCTGATGTTGCTAACATTTGCACCCACGTTTCGGCAGCGAAAGTTCATAAAATGGATAACGGAAAGTTCATAAAAATGGATAACGGTAATGGTGAAAATGATAAGTTGGCCTTGTAATTGGCAACAGATATTCAAGGTATAAGTAGATGAAATGAACATAAAAGGGGTCTTATTTTCAACTAAAGTGTACTGCAGATGTAGTGAGTTGAAACATTTTCTGAATGAGCTAGTTGGCCCCTTTAAATAAACGGGTATCTATTCATACAGTGAGATCACCAAAGTTTAATAAACTGAAAATGCAATAACTGTAATTTTGAAGTAGATGATGTACAGGACATGTGTCGCTTGTGTCTTGTGACTTATTGTAAAAATGATATAAAGGGTTCAAAATCGCATAGTTACAAATATAATAGTAACTTCATATGATAATATTAACCACTGGTTATTTCAGAGAGGAAAAAAATGGGGACACTATTGCTTCCATTCGGGACAATACAACACAGAATTCGGGACCACTGGGGGACACAAAGAAAAAAAGTTAATTTCGAGCCCTGCCCGTCTAGAAATGCCTACGAAATTTGGCTTTGCTGCGACCTTCGGTGTCCGAGTTATAAACGTTTAAAGGTGGGCTGGAGCCATGGATCAAATCAAAACTTAAGTCGCTGAGCAGCGCTTGCACAGTGGCGAATGACTGGCCGAGGCACCATCCTACCAGGCCGTGCCCGTGCTGGTTTGAAAGGGCTGGGGTAGAGGGAGGTGCGTGTTGGTTGTCAATTTACTCCTGACGGGCCTCGTGTCTTTCGGCAAATACGGAGTGGTTTATATGACACGCCCTAGCGGTTCTTGTTTGACTCGCCAGGTGGCTGCCAAGCAGGTAGGGTCAGGCGCGAGAAATAGTTTATCGTGGTCATAAACAGTTGAAGGGTCACAGTGTTTTTACAGGGTCGGTCGGGTAACCGGAAACACATATATTATTTTGTTTGGCCTAAGCACCAAGAACCTTGTACAGTGTATAACGAGCATCATTTAGCGACTGACAGGAAGCCAAGCCATAAGGGTCAGCATTTTAGCTAACGGCAGCCTTATTCTGAAATAAACTTCTTGATTGTTTTGTCATGTTATAAACCCTTTTTCAGTGTCACGTGATCAAACAGTTGCGCACGCACCCTGGCAACGGAAATAGTAAGCTTCCCAATTGATTCTGGGACAGACTAGCCTACTTATCAATCATTTCAACGTGGATATATACTGTTCTCAGCATCAACATGTCTGGTTGTTGCGTATACGGTTGTACGAATCGCTATTCCACCGGCGGACTAAAGTTTTATAGGATTCCTAAAGGATCACGCCCATTTCAGAGCAACAGACGGCGGTTGTGGCTGCAGGCGATTAAACGTGTGGACTGATCAATACATAATGTTACGACCGGGGATTGAAAGTAACACTCAAACAAACCTCGGCTCTGGTTATGAGGAAGGTAAACATCTAACTTACTAGACATGTGAGTAAAATCCTAAGATTAATCAGTTTATGTAACTGAATGGTATTGGCTTCTGAAATTTTGAACCCTGTTGTCACTGTGTTCATGAACAAACCCTGGTTATGAGAAAGTTGCAAGGCATACGATTTTTGATATGTAAAGGAGAGTAATAGCTAACTGAAAGGACAACATAGAAGTAGGGCTGCTCGATTATGGAAAAAATAATGATCACGATTATTTCAGTCAATATTGAAATCACGATTATTCAAACGATTTTTTGAAACAATGCATTTATTCAGCATTTCTCTTTAAAACAAAAAAAACCTCTTGGTTATTGATCATTTACGTTCACCTTTCTTTCTAACTGAAAATAAATATAGTCTAGAAAAACTTAAGTTTGCAATGTATAAAACAAAATAAAAATATTCTTTTGACCAGTGGCGGCTCCTGAATTTTTTTTCGGGGGGGCAATTTTCCCCCGTTATGTCTACACGGACCATAAATGTCCACAGGACTGAAGTAAATTGACCTAGGTAGCAAGGTAATAGTCAACCAAACCCAGAAAAACACCACGGTGACTGAAGCCCTCAGTTTCGTCTTTGCCTCGTAGACCTAACTCGAACACTCCACAAAATTTCACGCATTGGGTGAGCCGGTTTAATATGTGCCTGTTCTTGCTCACCTCATCGTTGTGGCGGTGAACTGCTAGCCTGTAGCCCTCATCCGGTTGTGTAGTGATGTTCACTCTCCCAAAAGCCGAAAATTTCAGGCAGCTGCCCATGTGAATCTTTGATGACTCATGTTTTTTTATTTTCTCCGACAAATGATGCATGTCCGAAACTCCAGTGACCGTCCAAGCAATGTTGTCCGTGGAGCCATCTCCAGGGTGGAAAAGTAAGCAGGGGGAGCAGAAAACTGCTGAGGCGTCCTCGCAGCCAGCTCGCCAGGATTTGCGCTGGGACCATGTTGAAGTAAAACCTCGAGTACAACCCCAATTCCAAAAAAGTTGGGGCAAAGTACAAATTGTAAATAAAAATGGAATGCAATAATTTACAAATCTCAAAAACTGACACTGTATTCACAATAGAACATAGACAACATATCAAATGTCGAAAGTGAGACATTTTGAAATTTCATGCCAAATATTGGCTCATTTGAAATTTCATGACAGCAACACATCTCAAAATAGTTGGGACAGGGGCAATAAGAGGCTGGAAAAGTTAAAGGTACAAAAAAGGAACAGCTGGAGGACCAAATTACAACTCATTAGGTCAATTGGCAATAGGTCATTAACATGACTGGGTATAAAAAGAGCATCTTGGAGTGGCAGCAGCTCTCAGAAGTAAAGACGGGAAGAGGATCACCAATCCCCCTAATTCTGCGCCGACAAATAGTGGATCAATATCAGAAAGGAGTTTGACAGTGTAAAATTGCAAAGAGTTTGAACATATCATCATCTACAGTGCATAATATCATCAAAAGATTCAGAGAATCTGGAAGAATCTCTGTGCGTAAGGGTCAAGGCCGGAAAACCATACTGGGTGTCCGTGATCTTCGGGCCCTTAGACGGCACTGCATCACATACAGGCATGCTTCTGTATTGGAAATCACAAAATGGGCTCAGGAATATTTCCAGAGAACATTATCTGTGAACACAATTCACCATGCCATCCGCCGTTGCCAGCTAACACTCTATAGTACAAAGAAGAAGCCGTATCTAAACATGATCCAGAAGCGCAGACGTCTTCTCTGGGCCAAGGCTCATTTAAAATGGACTGTGGCAAAGTGGAAAACTGTTCTGTGGTCAGACGAATCAAAATGTGAAGTTCTTTATGGAAATCAGGGACGCCGTGTCATTCGGACTAAAGAGGAGAAGGACGACCCAAGTTGTTATCAGCGCTCAGTTCAGAAGCCTGCATCTCTGATGGTATGGGGTTGCATTAGTGCGTGTGGCATGGGCAGCTTACACATCTGGAAAGACACCATCAGTGCTGAAAGGTATATCCAGGTTCTAGAGCAACATATGCTCCCATCCAGACGACGTCTCTTTCAGGGAAGACCTTGCATTTTCCAACATGACAATGCCAAACCACATACTGCATCAATTACAGCATCATGGCTGCGTAGAAGAAGGGTCCGGGTACTGAACTGGCCAGCCTGCAGTCCAGATCTTTCACCCATAGAAAACATTTGGCGCATCATAAAATGGAAGATACGACAAAAAAGACCTAAGACAGTTGAGCAACTAGAATCCTACATTAGACAAGAATGGGTTAACATTCCTATCCCTAAACTTGAGCAACTTGTCTCCTCAGTCCCCAGACGTTTACAGACTGTTGTAAAATGAAAAGGGGATGTCTCACAGTGGTAAACATGGCCTTGTCCCAACTTTTTTGAGATGTGTTGTTGTCATGAAATTTAAAATCACCTAATTTTTCTCTTTAAATGATACATTTTCTCAATTTAAACATTTGATATGTCATCTATGTCAAAATATCTCAAAATTCCATATTTTATTCTGAATAAAATATGGAATTTTGAAACTTCCATATCACTGCATTCCGTTTTTATTTACAATTTGTACTTTGTCCCAACTTTTTTTGGATATGTCATCTATGTCAAAATATGTCAAAATTCCATATTTTATTCTGAATAAAATATGGAATTTTGAAACTTCCATATCACTGCATTCCGTTTTTATTTACAATTTGTACTTTGTCCCAACTTTTTTTGGAATCGGGGTTGTATATGATTCCCCCCCTTGTTGAAATTTGTTTTATGTTTAGATTTGGTCGAGGGGGGTCCAGCTTGTTTTGTTGCCAATTTAGCTCGATTTGATCGCTGACTAAATGGAACTTCTTTTAAGGACCGCACTGAATTGCTTTCCGCATCCATCTCACCTCAGAAACTGAGCGGATCGAACGCAACTTTGCCGCATTTCGCAGTGACGTAAGCACGCTAGGGCAAGCCCCCCCGGAACCCATAGAGATTGCATTGAAGTGTCAGTCAGGAGAAAAAAAATATATTAACATGGGACTCTATCAGTGAACTCTTGGGCGATTTTTAGCGTGACTGAAATCGCCCCAAAAGGGGCGGTACTCTAGAGGCAAGACCACCCTGATTGGACAATGATACCCAGAGACAGATTAAAACGGCCTCGAGCAGGGCTGGTGAAAGTTTGTTTTAAAAAAAGAAAAAAAACTTTTTTTTTTCGTTTTGGTAGTGCGTCACCCAGTCGCCCTTATGCACCAGCCGCCCTTGCTTTTGACATAAGACAGAGAAAAACAAATGTACATAGGCTGCATGTCTTTGGCTAAATAATATCCGATGGATGCTGTGAGTGCGTTGTGCCTCTCCGAACTCGTGGCGTTGTAGAGAGTGGCTGAAATGGATGGCTGCATTGTCTTGCTGGTTGTGGCGGCATCGGCTTTATCTTTTTGTTTGTTTTTTATTGTTTCGTCGTGAATAACTTTATGGCTCAGTTTCAGGTGGTTGAAGAGGTTTGTAGTGTTGCCAAGAGGCGCAGATACTACCTTATTGCAAATCTTACACACGATGCGCTTCTGTTCCACGTCGGATTCTTCGAATCCAAAGTGATCCCTTATCACAGACGTTTTTCGTCCCTTTTTGTCGACCAACCGATTCTGCCCTCCTTCTGTCATCTTGCGAGCCTACCTCGCGCCAAACAATTCACAATCTCTCCTCCTTTCAGCTGCGTGAGTGGAGAGCCATAGAGACACACACACTGCTTCCGCTGCGTGAGTGTTGTCGGCAAGTCTGCGCATGGGCCCGCGGGAAGGAAATGTATTGCGTGTGCACGTCCTCGACAAATGGCAAAATAATCGTTTCAATTCGATTATATGAATTTTGAGATCGTTTGACACAAAAATCGAAATCGTGATCAAAATTCGATTAATTGCACAGCCCTACATAGAAGCATAATTCATCTTTGCATAACTAGCAGCTACATACTCATCTCATCTCATTATCTCTAGCCGCTTTATCCTGTTCTACAGGGTCGCAGGCAAGCTGGAGCCTATCCCAGCTGACTACGGGCGAAAGGCGGGGTACACCCTGGACAAGTCGCCAGGTCATCACAGGGCTGACACATAGACACAGACAACCATTCACACTCACATTCACACCTACGGTCAATTTAGAGTCACCAGTTAACCTAACCTGCATGTCTTTGGACTGTGGGGGAAACCGGAGCACCCGGAGGAAACCCACGCGGACACGGGGAGAACATGCAAACTCCGCACAGAAAGGCCCTCGCCGGCCATGGGGCTCAAACCCGGACCTTCTTGCTGTGAGGCGATGGCGCTAACCACTACACCACCGTGCCGCCCCGCAGCTACATACTGTGTTTCCCAAAACCAAAAACTACTATGTTTTGCTAACCTGTTATCAACTTGGCCAGGCAATGGGACATTGCATTGCAACCAACAAAGTTGCAAGCTTAAGTTTGTTAACTTAGTTAGCAACTATGGTTTTGGGAAACGTACCTCTGAACAGTTAGCTGCTATCTAAGACTCTACAACAACAAATAGCTGCTAATAGGCTAGTGCTACTTACCCCGCCATACAGGTGCAATTCCCAGTCAGGACATAGTTTTCTTGATGGTTGATGATGACCCACGCTTGGTACATAGTGGCCTTGTACCCTTGTCTCTGACTTGGTAGAACGTCTGACTTTAAAACACAAAATTCTGCGTCTATTTGATGGTACTGGACTTCCTGAACCTGACCACAGACGACATACTCGTAAGCATCTAGCGATTTGCAGGCTCGTAATTTGTCCATGGTGTACACATTTGGTTTTTCAATTAAGTATGTATATATATCCGGCCACTGAATATTTGGCCACTTGCTAACATCGTCAACCCACTCACTGATAGAACACGGATCCGGGAGTCTAACACCATTTGCCAAAGTTAACTTATTAAGGTAACTTTCACGGTCTTTCGTTGATAATCCCCTTGCATAGCTTGACAGGCTGTTTAACTCCGCCATACTTCCGTTGCCGTGCTGCGTGCGCAATCGTTTTGTGTACAAACAGAAAAAGGGTCTATAGCCAAGTCGCATCAGGTTGCTAGGCAACCCGGGTCTTTTTGCAGCCAGGTTGCACGCTCATTACTTTTTACAGTCGCCACTCTGAAGTTGATTATTTTCCTATAACGTCACATCCTGAAGAGTTTTATTCCTCTTATACCTCAGCGATTTGCTTGCAATTGCAATTTGATAGTAATAGTTTTTTTTTGCTGTTGTTGTTGTTTAAAATGTTTTTATTTACTTCCTGTAATTATATTTTTCATAATGTTTTTTTAGGATGGTCACTGATTAATTCTTTGCTGTCAGTTATCATACTAGTATTTTGTTGCTTAAGTGTACCTGTAGTAAATTTTAATTACTAGCTATTTCAAAAGATCGTGTATGATACCAGTGGTTCCGTCATGTAACGTTCGTCATAAGCTCTTGTCAAGTACAACACGCGAGTTTTAAGTCACTGCTCTGCCAGTCAGGCACGGTCAGCGACATGTTGCCTCCATTATGGGCCGTTCCAGCACCGGTAGTGACGCACAGTCGTTGGTTTGTCCGATTTGTCTGGGCTGCAGTGGACTGGTCACTGACCCCGTGTTGCAAACACCAGTCTAAGATAACACATTATCAACCGATTTGCTCATAAAAAATAGAAGAGATATTTACACTTACTCGAGCTGATCTTTGGCTGGATCGAGTCGAAGTTAAAAAAAAAAAAGTCTCAGTTCTCAAGGTTGAACTGAATTGCTGTCCTGAATCATAAAATAAATCCTCCAAAGCGCATAAAATCCGTGTGCCACCTCGCAACAAGTTTTACCTCCAAATAGCCCAAATATATCCCTATCCCTAATAGGATGTCAGACAGATTTTATCCTGTTTACGCTGGGCATTCCCAGCACGAAAGAAAAACCAATCAAAAGAGTGAAAGTGATTATCATGCCATTACCATCCCTGTGTCTGAAATCGCTCACTCGTTCACTGCTCCCTACTCCCTGTGAGTGCACTATATAGGGTGTAATAATCCTCACTGTCATTTCAGACAGCACTACAAAATGGCGTCCCCACTATATAGTGCCTTATATAGTGAGTAGGGCTGTGTACCTAAACGTAACATCAGGTACAGGTACCGGTACAGAGGTTTAGGTACAGGTCCGGACCTGTACCTGAACAATTTGACAAATTAACATGTGTTCTTCTGAACTTCTTCAATAATGACAGAAACATTAATAAACTGTTGACAACTTGTCAGTATCTTTATTCAAAGAAAACCGAACATAACTAGGTTTCCTACCTCACTTCTCAGTCACCCTCTCAGTCTCACAGTTAACTTGGGACAAAAAGGCATAAGTTGTCTCACAGCGAGAAGTGACTACACTAGAGTACTACAGAGTACAGACAACATACTAGTGCATCTCAAAAAATTAGAATATTGTGAAAAAGTTCAATATTTTCCATCAGTTATTTAAGAAAGTGAAAATATTATATATTATAGATTCATTACACATAAACTAAAATGTTTCAAGCATTTTTCTATTTTAATTTTAATCAGTATGGCATACAGTACAAAAACATAAAAAAACCCATCTCAAAATATTAGAATATTTCATTTCGAGTTTGAGTAAAACAGTATGAACACAGTGTATCTCTCGGTCTAGTTCAGTACACACAACCACAATCATGGGGAAGACTGCTGACTTGACTGTTGTCCAGAAGATGATCACTGATGCCCTCCACAAGGAGGGTAAGCCACAAAAGGTCATTGCTGAAAAGGGTGGCTGGAAAAGGTGCACAAGCAACGCCGCAGTCTTGAGAGGATTGTCAAGAAAAGTTGATCCAAGAACTTGGGAGAGCTTCACAAGGAGTGGACTGAGGCTGGTGTCAGTGTATCAAGACCCATCACGAACAGACATCTTCAAGAAAGGGGATACAACTTTCGCATTCCTAATATCAAGCTACTCCTGAGCCAGAGACAATGTCAGAAGTGTCTTATCTGGGCTAAGGAGAGAAAGAAATGGACTGTTGCTCAGTGGGCCAAAGTCATCTTTTCAGATGAAAGTACATTTTGCATTTACTTTGGAAATCATGGTTCTAGAGTCTGGAGGAAGAGTGGAGAGGCACAGAATCCGAGGTGTTTGAAGCCCAGTGTGAAGTTTCCACAGTCTGTGATGATTTGGGGTGCCATGTCATCTGCTGGTGTCGGTCCACTGTATTTTATCAAGTCCAAAGTCAACACAGCCATCTACCAGGAGATTTTAGAGCACTTCATGCTTCCATCTGCTGACGAGCTTTTTGGAGATGCTGATTTCCTTTTCCAGCAGGACTTAGCACCTACCCACAGTGCCAAAACTACTACCAAATGGTTTGCTGACCATGATATTACTGTGTTTGATTGGCCAGCCAACTTGCCTGACCTGAACCCCATAGAGAATCTATGGGGTATTGTAAAGAGGAAGATGAGAAACACCCGGCCCAAAAATACAGATACGCTGAAGGCCACTATCAAAGCAACCTGGGCTTCAATAACAGCTCAGCAGTGCCACAGACTGATCACCTCCATGCCACACCGCATTGATACAGTAATTCATGGTAAAGGAGCCCCAACCAAGTATTGAGTGTATAAATGAATATACTTTTCAGAAGTTGGACATTTCTGTATTGTAAATCCTTTTTTGATTGATCTTAGGGAATATTCTAATAATTTGAGATACTGGATTTCTGATTTTCATGAGCTATAAGCCATAATCATCACAATTAAAACAAAAAAGGCTTTAAATATTTCACTTTACATGTAATGAATATAGAATATATGAAAGTTTACCTTTTTGAATTAAATTATGAAAAAAAGGAACTTTTTTATGGTATTCTAATTTTTTGAGATGCACTAGTATAGTTCAAACTTTCAAAGTACCTGAGAAGTTGTCTCACAACAAGAAATGATTAGAGTACTACAGAGTTTAACTTGCGCGGCAAAATTACACAAAGCAACAAAGGCCGCCAGTGCCAGCAAAGGAAAAATGGCTGACCTGCTTTTGAGTCTTTTTGACAATCAGAACGCTGGATCAGCCAAGCTCTCGCAATGTCTCGTGAGACTGTGGCGAGAGGATCTCAAATCAAAGATGGCTCTGATTTCAAGTTTCAGCGCGGCATTTTACGTCTTTTCCAGTGCTAAATTTTCGTCTTTGTGGTAGGATTTACGCATCTTCAGTCACAAAATAAGCATATACTTGGTGTAAATTTATATCAGTACAGTACCGGTACTTCATGATCCGGTATTTTGGACCTGTACCGAATCGATTTTCACGGTACAGTACTGGTACACAGTACCGGTACGCAGCCCTAGTAGGGAGTGATTTCAGACACAGGGCATGTGAATAGTCTTTTATGAATGCGGAAGTGCGCGCTCTGGTGTGACCGAGTAAGGGGACAAGTTTTATGTTTCATCTAATTTAGGGAATTTAAAAACTATAATATTATTCGGCAGTGGGCACATAGGGAAGTGTTAAGTATAAAGTTTCTGTCAATATGTTTATCATACTTTATCAGGGTTTTTCTAGAAAAATTTAGTATGAGGGTGCTCACCATGGTGCGGGGGCATCTGCCGTGCGAAGCCTTTGAAAAATTGAGGCTACAATGGGACATTCTGAGGCTATCTGAGAGGGAAATTGTAACAAATTGTTTATTTGTCAACATTGAAAAAGAAAATAAAACTTCTGTCACAAACAACACTTAATTCAAATTCTAATACCTCATAATTCAAATTACACATAATACTAATTCCTCATGATTCAAATTCTCATCTCATCTCCTCATCTCATTATCTCTAGCCGCTTTATCCTGTTCTACAGGGTCACAGGCAAGCTGGAGCCTATCCCAGCTGACTATGGGCGAAAGGCGGGGTACACCCTGGACAAGTCGCCAGGTCATCACAGGGCTGACACATAGACACAGACAACCATTCACACTCACATTCACACCTACGGTCAATTTAGAGTCACCAGTTAACCTAACCTGCATGGCTTTGGACTGTGGGGGAAACCGGAGCACCCGGAGGAAACCCACGTGGACACGGGGAGAACATGCAAACTCCGCACAGAAAGGCCCTCGCCGGCCACGGGGCTCGAACCCGGACCTTCTTGCTGTGAGGCGACAGCGCTAACCAATACACCACTGTGCCGCCCCCCAGAGAAATCTGTTGTTTTCTTATACTAGAGTAAGGTAGAGTTAGTTGTTCAAAATGAAAAAAATAATAATAATTCCAGAGCAAAATTATTTTCTTTAAAAGGAAACTAAAAAAGTAAACATTGTAAAGTTGGAATCCAACCCAAATCCCAAAGTTTGAAACCATGCAAAAAAAAAAAAAAAACCTTGAACTTTTCCTGGAACTCGGCCTTTTTCTCATTTTGCTTTTCCACTGAACACTCGGTGCCTTCATCAGAGCAAGACATCCGGTCTTCGTTCGTCACGGATTCCGCGACGCCGCTGTCGCAGTGCTCGGTTGGCGCGTCCTTCAATGAGGGCACAGAACCGATCCCTCAGTCGTCATGATCTCGCCATCGGAAACATCTTTATCCGCTTTGTGACAGAAAAAAGAAGTCATCTTCTTCTCCCCCGGACAGTCTTTGGCTTTCTTCCGTTTCGTGCCACGGGATGACATCTTTAAACGCCCAAAAACAACTCGCGAACAACTTCTGTCAAAAGCTCCCGCGCCGGTGGGTGAAAGGTCATTCAGTCTCGAGAAATCTCGCTTGACAAGTCAGCTGACCTTGTATGTCAAATCTCGCGAGAGCAGCTGTGACAAATAAACAACATGGCGCCTCAGTCTGGAAAACGCCAATTCGGATGGTTTTTGCACCGTCTGACGGTGTATCTACTATGATTTGGAATATTTTTAGAGTAATTATAACGTATTTGATGATCAGACACATTATCACATGGTGTTGCTGGGATGTTTTCACGAAAAAAAGATCATTTTGAGAAAGATTGCATGTTGTGCAGTAGCATATAAGTGCATGGCCTAAAGCCTAGGTCACAACCGGACATACAATTTTTTGGCCGTGCGATTTTTGGCATTTCCCAAATCGCTGCATTTTTTTTTGTTCGTGGAGAAAGACGCACGTTGGCCGTAAGTTTGTCTTGCAACCTGAAAAAAACGTAAGCGCCTGTAGAGTTTGTTTGACATGACAAAGAACCTCTGCGGCCGGTCTGTGGCTCGAAAATCAGCACGTCACACGCGCACCCTCCGTGCGTTTCTTGCGTTTTTTGCACGTAGGAGCACGTACGGCCGGTTGTGACCTAGGCTTAAGTGTGACTTGGGGTTCAATCGGCATTTCGGTAAGGGGGCACACGCTGAGAGTAAGAGGGCGCAGCGCCCCTGTTCCCCGCTTTAGACGAAAGCATGTTGTATGATTAAAAAAACCTCACAAAGATATTTATCTCAATACATGCCCTACTCATTCTAAACCTGTCGAGCTTCGCCAGCGAAGCTCTCGATCCCAAAGTACAACCAAACCTACTTGCACATAATGCCACGAAATAATAGATATGTGCCATAAAATAAAGATTTATTACAAGTATTAGATCTGTATTTATTCAACGTGTTCTGAAGTTACTTGACTGGGAATCTCGACCCGCAGAACACTGCTTGTTTACTCGCACCCGATAACCCGGAATCAACGACTGTACGCCACTTTTGGCCAGCAACGGCTGCTCCCCGTGGTTCTGCCTCCGCGGGTAATTCACGGAATTAAATTGTCCACAAAAGTGCTTTTATGGTGTTTTTTTTTTACTGAATGTGCGTGTCTTTTGTCTATAAATAATACATAAAGCACAATTAATGTTGTAAGCATGACCAGTACTGGTACACTTCAAGTACAAAGTATTGGACTGGATTTATTTGCGAGGTCCTTTAATTAGAGTAATGCACTGCATTCATTTTTATTTTATAGGAATAACATTTTATTAAAATGCTGTGTCACGGTGATATCAGCCTGAGGGTTTGGCAACTATTCTGACTTGAGAATGTAATATTAGCACTGAAGTAGTGAGTGTGTCAGCACTTTTACACTTTTACAGGCTGTAGCACACTGCAAACACACACACGCGCACACACACACACACACACACCCCTGTTTCAGGGTCTTAAGATTAAACTGCAGATAAGATGTGCTGGTTCAGCAAACCAATTCTTTATCAGAGAGAGAGAGAGAGAGAGAGAGAGTGAATGTGTGGAGTTATAGAATCGCTTGTTTTTCAATTTCATCCTGATCCCTGATTCCATTTTCTTGTGTGTGTGTGTGTGTGTGTGTGGGGGGGGGGGGGGGGTGTTAAGAATCACCGCTGAGTCATGCATGACTTTAATTAATCTACCTAATACTCCCTGTAGAGAGAGAGAGTGTGTGTGTGTGTGTGTGTGTGTGTGAGAGAGAGAGAGGAGTACAAGATGTGATTTTGATACACGCTCAACTTAACAGAAGTATCTGCATCTGAGAGAGAAAAGTGCTGAGGAGGGAGAGAGAGATGAGGTGAAGTAAGACAGAGGCAGAGGAAAAGAGGGAGAAAGGCAGTTAGACAAGACTGAGACGGAGGAAAACAGTGGAAATGGAGGAGAGAGAGAGAGAGGGAGTGCCTGAAAGAGAGATGGGGAAAAGGAGGAAGGTGGAGGAGACAGAGAGCAAGCAAATGGATACTAAGACATGGAAAAGATAGATAGATAGATAGATAGATAGATAGATAGATAGATAGATAGATAGATAGATAGATAGATAGATAGATTTGATTAATCTTGTGGAAATGAATGGTTTTTAAAGAAGAGTCTGTTATCCTTATTATATTGTGTGTGTGTGCGCGTGCATTGGCATGTGTGTATGTGCATTGGTGTGTGGGTGTGCGCTTGTGATTGAGTGTGTGTGAATGAGTGTGTGTGTGTGTGTGTGTGTGTGCAGTAATGACACTGAGCTGAGTGACTAAACTGCTCCAGTCAGACACATGTCACACCATAATGACACCATGTTCGTGAGGTTCCTATGGTAATTATGGTGCTGGTCGCCATGGTTACTCTGGCAGCACCTGGTCACACAAACTATACACTCTATATTGCGCGCGCGCGCACACACACACACACACACACACACACACACACACACACACACACACAGGAAAACGGTTGTGCAGTTGCCATAGATGACAGAAAACACATTCCATCTGCAGTATTACAGTTTAAATTACTCTCTCTCTCTCTCTCTCTGACTCTCCTTCTGTCTGTCTCTTTCTCCCTCTGTCTGTCGCGTCTATTCTCTCTCTCTCTCTGACTCTCCTTCTGTCTGTCTCTTTCTCCCTCTGTCTGTCGCGTCTATTCTCTCTCTCTCTCTCTGACTCTCCTTCTGTCTGTCTCTTTCTCCCTCTGTCTGTCGCGTCTATTCTCTCTCTCTCTCTCTCTCTGACTCTCCTTCTGTCTGTCTCTTTCTCCCTCTGTCTGTCGCGTCTATTCTCTCTCTCTCTGACTCTCCTTCTGTCTGTCTCTTTCTCCCTCTGTCTGTCGCGTCTATTCTCTCTCTCTGACTCTCCTTCTGTCTGTTTCTTTCTCCCTCTGTCTGTCGCGTCTATTCTCTCTCTCTCTCTCTGACTCTCCTTCTGTCTGTCTCTTTCTCCCTCTGTCTGTCGCGTCTATTCTCTCTCTCTCTCTCTCTCTCTGACTCTCCTTCTGTCTGTCTCTTTCTCCCTCTGTCTGTCGCGTCTATTCTCTCTCTCTCTCTCTCTCTCTCTGACTCTCCTTCTGTCTGTCTCTTTCTCCCTCTGTCTGTCGCGTCTATTCTCTCTCTCTCTCTCTCTCTCTGACTCTCCTTCTGTCTGTTTCTTTCTCCCTCTGTCTGTCGCGTCTATTCTCTCTCTCTCTCTCTGACTCTCCTTCTGTCTGTCTCTTTCTCCCTCTGTCTGTCGCGTCTATTCTCTCTCTCTCTCTCTCTCTCTGACTCTCCTTCTGTCTGTCTCTTTCTCCCTCTGTCTGTCGCGTCTATTCTCTCTCTCTCTCTCTCTCTCTCTGACTCTCCTTCTGTCTGTCTCTTTCTCCCTCTGTCTGTCGCGTCTATTCTCTCTCTCTCTGACTCTCCTTCTGTCTGTCTCTTTCTCCCTCTGTCTGTCGCGTCTATTCTCTCTCTCTCTCTCTCTCTGACTCTCCTTCTGTCTGTCTCTTTCTCCCTCTGTCTGTCGCGTCTATTCTCTCTCTCTCTGACTCTCCTTCTGTCTGTCTCTTTCTCCCTCTGTCTGTCGCGTCTATTCTCTCTCTCTGACTCTCCTTCTGTCTGTTTCTTTCTCCCTCTGTCTGTCGCGTCTATTCTCTCTCTCTCTCTCTGACTCTCCTTCTGTCTGTCTCTTTCTCCCTCTGTCTGTCGCGTCTATTCTCTCTCTCTCTCTCTCTCTCTGACTCTCCTTCTGTCTGTCTCTTTCTCCCTCTGTCTGTCGCGTCTATTCTCTCTCTCTCTCTCTCTCTCTCTGACTCTCCTTCTGTCTGTCTCTTTCTCCCTCTGTCTGTCGCGTCTATTCTCTCTCTCTCTGACTCTCCTTCTGTCTGTCTCTTTCTCCCTCTGTCTGTCGCGTCTATTCTCTCTCTCTCTCTCTCTCTGACTCTCCTTCTGTCTGTCTCTTTCTCCCTCTGTCTGTCGCGTCTATTCTCTCTCTCTCTGACTCTCCTTCTGTCTGTCTCTTTCTCCCTCTGTCTGTCGCGTCTATTCTCTCTCTCTGACTCTCCTTCTGTCTGTTTCTTTCTCCCTCTGTCTGTCGCGTCTATTCTCTCTCTCTCTCTCTGACTCTCCTTCTGTCTGTCTCTTTCTCCCTCTGTCTGTCGCGTCTATTCTCTCTCTCTCTCTCTCTCTCTGACTCTCCTTCTGTCTGTCTCTTTCTCCCTCTGTCTGTCGCGTCTATTCTCTCTCTCTCTCTCTCTCTCTCTGACTCTCCTTCTGTCTGTCTCTTTCTCCCTCTGTCTGTCGCGTCTATTCTCTCTCTCTCTGACTCTCCTTCTGTCTGTCTCTTTCTCCCTCTGTCTGTCGTGTCTATTCTCTCTCTCTCTCTCTCTCTCTCTCTCTCTGACTCTCCTTCTGTCTGTCTCTTTCTCCCTCTGTCTGTCGCGTCTATTCTCTCTCTCTCTCTCTCTCTCTCTGACTCTCCTTCTGTCTGTCTCTTTCTCCCTCTGTCTGTCGTGTCTATTCTCTCTCTCTCTCTCTCTCTCTGACTCTCCTTCTGTCTGTCTCTTTCTCCCTCTGTCTGTCGCGTCTATTCTCTCTCTCTCTCTGACTCTCCTTCTGTCTGTCTCTTTCTCCCTCTGTCTGTCGCGTCTATTCTCTCTCTCTCTCTCTCTCTGACTCTCCTTCTGTCTGTCTCTTTCTCCCTCTGTCTGTCGCGTCTATTCTCTCTCTCTCTCTCTCTCTCTGACTCTCCTTCTCCCTGTCTCTTTCTCCCTCTGTCTGTTGCATCTATTCTCTCTCTCTGTGACTCTCCTTCTGTCTGTCTCTTTCTCCCTCTGTCTGTCGCGTCTATTCTCTCTCTCTCTGACTCTCCTTCTGTCTGTCTCTTTCTCCCTCTGTCTGTCGCGTCTATTCTCTCTCTCTCTGACTCTCCTTCTGTCTGTCTCTTTCTCCCTCTGTCTGTCGCGTCTATTCTCTCTCTCTCTCTCTGACTCTCCTTCTCCCTGTCTCTTTCTCCCTCTGTCTGTTGCGTCTATTCTCTCTCTCTGTGACTCTCCTTCTGTCTGTCTCTTTCTCCCTCTGTCTGTCGCGTCTATTCTCTCTCTCTCTGACTCTCCTTCTGTCTGTCTCTTTCTCCCTCTGTCTGTCGCGTCTATTCTCTCTCTCTCTGTGACTCTCCTTCTGTCTGTCTCTTTCTCCCTCTGCCTGTCGCGTCTATTCTCTGTCTCTCTCTCTGACTCTCCTTCTGTCTGTCTCTTTCTCCCTCTGCCTGTCGCGTCTATTCTCTGTCTCTCTCTCTGACTCTCCTTCTGTCTGTCTCTTTCTCCCTCTGTCTGTTGCATCTATTCTCTCTCTCTCTCTCTCTCTCTCTGACTCTCCTTCTGTCTCTCTTTCTCCCTCTGTCTGTCGCGTCTATTCTCTCTCTCTCTCTGACTCTCCTTCTGTCTGTCTCTTTCTCCCTCTGTCTGTCGCATCTATTCTCTCTCTCTCTCTCTCTGACTCTCCTTCTGTCTGTCTCTTTCTCCCTCTGTCTGTCGCGTCTATTCTCTCTCTCTCTGACTCTCCTTCTGTCTGTCTCTTTCTCCCTCTGTCTGTCGTGTCTATTCTCTCTCTCTCTGACTCTCCTTCTGTCTGTCTCTTTCTCCCTCTGTCTGTCGCGTCTATTCTCTCTCTCTCTCTCTCTCTGACTCTCCTTCTGTCTGTCTCTTTCTCCCTCTGTCTGTCGCGTCTATTCTCTCTCTCTGACTCTCCTTCTGTCTGTCTCTTTCTCCCTCTGTCTGTCGTGTCTATTCTCTCTCTCTCTGACTCTCCTTCTGTCTCTCTTTCTCCCTCTGTCTGTCGCGTCTATTCTCTCTCTCTCTCTCTCTCTCTGACTCTCCTTCTGTCTGTCTCTTTCTCCCTCTGTCTGTCACATCTATTCTCTCTCTCTCTCTCTGACTCTCCTTCTGTCTCTTTCTCCCTGTCACTTCTATTCTCTCTCTCTCTCTGACTCTCCTTCTCTCTCTTTCTCCCTCTCTGTTGCTTCTATTCTGTCTTTCTCTCTCTCTCTCTCCCTCTGTCTGTTGCTTCTATTCTCTCTCTCTCTGACTCTCCTTCTGTCTCTCTTTCTCCCTCTGTTGCTTCTATTCTCTCTCTCTGACTCTCCTTCTGTCTCTCTTTCTCCCTCTGTCTGTCGCTTCTATTCTCTCTCTCTGACTCTCCTTCTGTCTGTCTCTTTCTCCCTCTGTCTCTCGCTTCTATTCTCTCTCTCTCTCTCTGTCCACCAGTCTCTCTCCTTCTGTCTGTTTCTCTCTTTGTCTTCGACCTGTCAGACCATGAGAGCAGTATTGAGCGCAGTGTGAGCGCTGGTCCGGAGCTCACTGATTGGTCAGAATCGATGGTCTGGCCTTTGAGAGAGGGGCAGAGTGGTTCAGGGGAAAGGTCAAAGAATCAAATACTGCTTAGTGTGTGTGTGTGTGTGTGTGTGTGTGTGTGTGTGCGCGCGCACGCTTGTACGTATGCCTGTGTGTGTGTTTCCTCAGCATTGGAAACTTTTGTGAACCTGACTAACTAATTATTATTATTATTATTATTATTATTATTATTATTATTATTATTACTGTAGTAGCAGGTACTGCATTGCAGGGCTGAAGACATTTTGTCCTTGTGTGTGTGTGTGTGTGTGTGTGTGTGTGTGTGTGTGTGTGAATGAGTGAGTGACACAGAGAGAGAGAGAGAGAGGGGATGTGTGTGTGTGAATGAGTGAGTGACAGAGAGAGAGGGGGGAGTGAATGAGTGAGTGACGGAGAGAGAGAGGGGGTGAATGAGTGAGTGACAGAGAGAGAGGTGTGTGAATGAGTGAGTGACAGAGAGAGAGGTGTGTGAATGAGTGAGTGACACAGAGAGGGGTGTGTGAATGAGTGAGTGACAGAGAGGTGTGTGTGTGAATGAGTGAGTGACAGAGGGGGTGAATGAGTGAGTGACAGAGAGAGAGAGGTGTGTGTGAATGAGTGAGTGACACAGAGAGGGGTGGTGAATGAGTGAGTGACAGAGAGAGAGGGGGGAGTGAATGAGTGAGTGACAGAGAGAGGGGGGAGTGAATGAGTGAGTGACAGAGAGAGAGAGGTGTGTGTGTGAATGAGTGAGTGAGTGACACAGAGAGAGGGGGAGTGAATGAGTGAGTGACGGAGAGAGAGAGGGGTGAATGAGTGAGTGACAGAGAGAGAGGGGTGTGTGAATGAGTGAGTGACAGAGAGAGGGGGAGTGAATGAGTGAGTGACAGAGAGAGAGAGGGGTGAATGAGTGAGTGACAGAGAGAGAGGGGGGGAGTGAATGAGTGAGTGACGGAGAGAGAGAGGGGGTGAATGAGTGAGTGACAGAGAGAGAGGGGGGGAGTGAATGAGTGAGTGACGGAGAGAGAGAGGGGTGAATGAGTGAGTGACAGAGAGAGAGGTGTGTGAATGAGTGAGTGACACAGAGAGGGGTGTGTGAATGAGTGAGTGACAGAGAGGTGTGTGTGTGAATGAGTGAGTGACAGAGGGGGTGAATGAGTGAGTGACAGAGAGAGAGAGGTGTGTGTGAATGAGTGAGTGACACAGAGAGGGGTGGTGAATGAGTGAGTGACAGAGAGAGAGGGGGGAGTGAATGAGTGAGTGACAGAGAGAGGGGGGAGTGAATGAGTGAGTGACAGAGAGAGAGGTGTGTGTGTGAATGAGTGAGTGAGTGACACAGAGAGAGGGGGAGTGAATGAGTGAGTGACGGAGAGAGAGAGGGGTGAATGAGTGAGTGACAGAGAGAGAGGGGTGTGTGAATGAGTGAGTGACAGAGAGAGGGGGAGTGAATGAGTGAGTGACAGAGAGAGAGAGGGGGTGAATGAGTGAGTGACGGAGAGAGAGAGGGGGTGAATGAGTGAGTGACAGAGAGAGAGGGGGGAGTGAATGAGTGAGTGACAGAGAGAGAGGGGGGGAGTGAATGAGTGAGTGACGGAGAGAGAGAGGGGGTGAATGAGTGAGTGACAGAGAGAGAGGGGGGAGTGAATGAGTGAGTGACGGAGAGAGAGAGGGGGTGAATGAGTGAGTGACAGAGAGAGAGGGGTGTGTGAATGAGTGAGTGACAGAGAGAGAGGGGGAGTGAATGAGTGAGTGACGGAGAGAGAGAGGGGGTGAATGAGTGAGTGACAGCGAGAGAGGGGTGTGTGAATGAGTGAGTGACAGAGAGAGAGGGGGAGTGAATGAGTGAGTGACAGAGAGAGAGGGGGGAGTGAATGAGTGAGTGACAGAGAGAGAGGTGTGTGTGTGAATGAGTGAGTGAGTGACACAGAGAGGGGGGAGTGAATGAGTGAGTGACGGAGAGAGAGAGGGGGTGAATGAGTGAGTGACACAGAGAGGGGTGTGTGAATGAGTGAGTGACACAGAGAGAGAGGGGGTGAATGAGTGAGTGACAGAGAGAGGGGGGAGTGAATGAGTGAGTGACAGAGAGAGGGATGTGTGAATGAGTGAGTGACACAGAGAGGGGTGTGTAAATGAGTGACAGAGAGAGAGGTGTGTGTGTGAATGAGTGAGTGACAGAGAGAGAGGTGAATGAGTGAGTGACAGAGAGGGGGGGAGTGAATGAGTGACAGAGAGAGAGGTGATGAGTGAGTGACAGAGAGAGAGGTGAATGAGTGAGTGACAGACAGAGAGAGAGGGGTGAATGAGTGAGTGAGTGAGAGAGGGGGAGTGAATGAGTGAGTGACAGAGAGAGAGGGGAGTGTGAATGAGTGAGTGAGAGGGGGAGTGAATGAGTGAGTGACAGAGAGAGAGGGGGGAGTGAATGAGTGAGTGAGTGACACGGGGTGAATGAGTGAGTGACAGAGAGAGAGGGGGGAGTGAATGAGTGAGTGACACAGAGAGAGGGGGTGTGAATGAGTGAGTGAGTGACACGGGGTGAATGAGTGAGTGACAGAGAGAGAGGGGGGAGTGAATGAGTGAGTGACACAGAGAGAGGGGGTGTGAATGAGTGAGTGAGTGACACGGGGTGAATGAGTGAGTGACAGAGAGAGGGGGGAGTGAATGAGTGAGTGACAGAGAGAGATGGGGGTGTGAATGAGTGAGTGACACAGAGAGGGGTGAATGAGTGAGTGACAGAGAGAGAGGTGTGTGTGAATGAGTGAGTGACACAGAGAGGGGTGGTGAATGAGTGAGTGACAGAGAGAGAGAGAGAGGGGAGTGAATGAGTGAGTGACAGAGAGAGATGGGGGTGTGAATGAGTGAGTGACAGAGAGGGGTGAATGAATGAGTGACACAGAGAGAGAGGTGTGTGTGAATGAGTGAGTGACACAGAGAGGGGTGGTGAATGAGTGAGTGACAGAGAGAGAGGGGTGTGTGAATGAGTGAGTGACAGAGAGAGAGGGGGAGTGAATGAGTGAGTGACGGAGAGAGAGAGGGGGTGAATGAGTGAGTGACAGCGAGAGAGGGGTGTGTGAATGAGTGAGTGACAGAGAGAGAGGGGGAGTGAATGAGTGAGTGACAGAGAGAGAGGGGGGAGTGAATGAGTGAGTGACAGAGAGAGAGGTGTGAGGGGGAGTGAATGAGTGAGTGACAGAGAGAGAGGGGGGAGTGAATGAGTGAGTGACAGAGAGAGAGGTGTGTGTGTGAATGAGTGAGTGAGTGACACAGAGAGGGGGGAGTGAATGAGTGAGTGACGGAGAGAGAGAGGGGGTGAATGAGTGAGTGACACAGAGAGAGAGGGGGTGAATGAGTGAGTGACACAGAGAGGGGTGTGTGAATGAGTGAGTGACAGAGAGAGAGAGGGGGTGAATGAGTGAGTGACAGAGAGAGGGGGGAGTGAATGAGTGAGTGACAGAGAGAGGGATGTGTGAATGAGTGAGTGACACAGAGAGGGGTGTGTAAATGAGTGACAGAGAGAGAGGTGTGTGTGAATGAGTGAGTGACACAGAGAGGGGTGGTGAATGAGTGAGTGACAGAGAGAGAGAGAGAGAGAGAGAGGGGAGTGAATGAGTGAGTGACAGAGAGAGATGGGGGTGTGAATGAGTGAGTGACAGAGAGGGGTGAATGAATGAGTGACACAGAGAGAGAGGTGTGTGAATGAGTGAGTGACACAGAGAGGGGTGGTGAATGAGTGAGTGACAGAGAGAGAGGGGTGTGTGAATGAGTGAGTGACAGAGAGAGAGGGGGAGTGAATGAGTGAGTGACGGAGAGAGAGAGGGGGTGAATGAGTGAGTGACAGCGAGAGAGGGGTGTGTGAATGAGTGAGTGACAGAGAGAGAGGGGGAGTGAATGAGTGAGTGACAGAGAGAGAGGGGGGAGTGAATGAGTGAGTGACAGAGAGAGAGGTGTGTGTGTGAATGAGTGAGTGAGTGACACAGAGAGGGGGGAGTGAATGAGTGAGTGACGGAGAGAGAGAGGGGGTGAATGAGTGAGTGACACAGAGAGAGAGGGGGTGAATGAGTGAGTGACACAGAGAGGGGTGTGTGAATGAGTGAGTGACACAGAGAGAGAGAGGGGGTGAATGAGTGAGTGACAGAGAGAGGGGGGAGTGAATGAGTGAGTGACAGAGAGAGGGATGTGTGAATGAGTGAGTGACACAGAGAGGGGTGTGTAAATGAGTGACAGAGAGAGAGGTGTGTGTGAATGAGTGAGTGACACAGAGAGGGGTGGTGAATGAGTGAGTGACAGAGAGAGAGAGAGAGGGGAGTGAATGAGTGAGTGACAGAGAGAGATGGGGGTGTGAATGAGTGAGTGACAGAGAGGGGTGAATGAATGAGTGACAGAGAGAGAGGTGTGTGTGAATGAGTGAGTGACACAGAGAGGGGTGGTGAATGAGTGAGTGACAGAGAGAGAGGGGGAGTGAATGAGTGAGTGACAGAGAGAGAGGGGTGTGTGAATGAGTGAGTGACAGAGAGAGAGGGGGAGTGAATGAGTGAGTGACGGAGAGAGAGAGGGGTGAATGAGTGAGTGACAGCGAGAGAGGGGTGTGTGAATGAGTGAGTGACAGAGAGAGAGGGGGAGTGAATGAGTGAGTGACAGAGAGAGGGGGGAGTGAATGAGTGAGTGACAGAGAGAGAGGTGTGTGTGTGAATGAGTGAGTGAGTGACAGAGAGGGGGGAGTGAATGAGTGAGTGACGGAGAGAGAGAGGGGGTGAATGAGTGAGTGACACAGAGGGGTGTGTGAATGAGTGAGTGACACAGAGAGAGAGAGGGGGTGAATGAGTGAGTGACAGAGAGAGGGGGGAGTGAATGAGTGAGTGACAGAGAGAGGGATGTGTGAATGAGTGAGTGACACAGAGAGGGGTGTGTAAATGAGTGACAGAGAGAGAGGTGTGTGTGTGAATGAGTGAGTGACAGAGAGAGAGGTGAATGAGTGAGTGACAGAGAGGGGGGGAGTGAATGAGTGACAGAGAGAGAGGTGATGAGTGAGTGACAGAGAGAGAGGTGAATGAGTGAGTGACAGACAGAGAGAGAGGGGGTGAATGAGTGAGAGAGGGGGAGTGAATGAGTGAGTGACAGAGAGAGAGGGGAGTGTGAATGAGTGAGTGAGAGGGGGGAGTGAATGAGTGAGTGACAGAGAGAGAGGGGGGGAGTGAATGAGTGAGTGAGTGACACGGGGTGAATGAGTGAGTGACAGAGAGAGGGGGGGGAGTGAATGAGTGAGTGACACAGAGAGAGGGGGTGTGAATGAGTGAGTGAGTGACACGGGGTGAATGAGTGAGTGACAGAGAGAGAGGGGGGAGTGAATGAGTGAGTGACAGAGAGAGATGGGGGTGTGAATGAGTGAGTGACACAGAGAGGGGTGAATGAGTGAGTGACAGAGAGAGAGGTGTGTGTGAATGAGTGAGTGACACAGAGAGGGGTGGTGAATGAGTGAGTGACAGAGAGAGAGAGAGAGAGAGAGAGAGGGGAGTGAATGAGTGAGTGACAGAGAGAGATGGGGGTGTGAATGAGTGAGTGACAGAGAGGGGTGAATGAATGAGTGACACAGAGAGAGAGGTGTGTGTGAATGAGTGAGTGACACAGAGAGGGGTGGTGAATGAGTGAGTGACAGAGAGAGAGGTGTGTGTGAATGAGTGAGTGACACAGAGAGGGGTGGTGAATGAGTGAGTGACAGAGAGAGAGAGAGAGAGAGAGAGAGAGGGGAGTGAATGAGTGAGTGACAGAGAGAGATGGGGGTGTGAATGAGTGAGTGACAGAGAGGGGTGAATGAATGAGTGACACAGAGAGAGAGGTGTGTGTGAATGAGTGAGTGACACAGAGAGGGGTGGTGAATGAGTGAGTGACAGAGAGAGAGAGGAGGGGTTAGTGAGTGAGTGAGAGGGGTGAATGAGTGAGAGGGGGTGAGTGAGTGAGGGAGAGAGAGAGAGGAGGAGGAGGAGGAGGAGGGGGGGGTGCGCGCGTCTCCATGAGTCTCGCCAGCAGCGCTCTCGAGTTACAGTTGGCGCGCGCCCCTCCATCGACCACCACACACACATTTACGGCGTGTCTCTCTCTCTCTCTCTCTCTCCCTCGCCGCCTTGTCCCCGTCTCCCGCCTGTCACGCGCGCGCCGGAGTGTCGGGAATGTCGGCCCCCGGTAGGAAAGACTTCGATGTGAAGCAGATCCTGCGCATCCGCTGGCGCTGGTTCGGCCACGCGACATCTCCGCCTCCCGGCGCGCAGGAGCCTCTGGTGGAGGAGCTGCTGCTCTCTAGAACCGCCGACCTCCACCGGCACCATCCGCAGCACGCGCTCGGGAGCCCGAGCTCCGCCTCGCCGACCAGCGCGAGCGCCCACGTTTCCTCTCTCGTCGGCGAAAACCGAAATAAGTTGAGCGCCTCCGCGTGTCCTCCTCCTCCTCCTCTTCCTCCTCCTCTTCCTCATCGCTCCGTGAGCCAGCAGGAGTGCGGAAGCGCCGCGTTCACGTCTCCGTCGCACTCGCGCTCCGCTTCCGACGTGACGCGCGAGGGCACCGAGGAGCTCTGTGGCGGCGCGAGCCAAACTAACGGCACCGCGGGCGAGGACGAAGAGAACAATAACCCTCCCGACAGCAGCACCGGACCGAGCCAGAACCACGCAGACAGCGAGTCGAGCTCGTGCAGGTAACACACACACACACACACACACACACACACACACACAGCTGTGTGTTACTCAAACTAGACTACGTAGCACTTTTTTTCTTTTGCGTAAACATCCGCTCCAGATGTTTTCGATTTGTGTGCGTGTGTTTAGCCGAAGCGTAACCGCGACATCATTTGTGCAACATATCCATTTTTCCTTTTCGAGAAATTTCTAATTTAGTAAAGTTTTGTAAGTTGTGCGCGCGGGCGGGACTGAAGCGCACAGTTTGCGCTATTTCCGCTCGGGTTATTCGACGTGGCGGCTGTTACCGTTAAACACTGGAGTGCGCTCGGAGGAACACGGTACAGGACTGGAACTACTGCTGGGTAGGCCAGGATGTGTTTAAGAACTCTTTGTTAGGGAGTCCTGTATGTTCATAAAGTGTGTGTGTGTAAATATATAAATTAGTAACATGTCTTCACTTCAAACAACATCCATCCATCCACCCGTTATCTGTAGCCGCTTTATCCTGTTCTACAGGGTCGCAGGCAAGCTGGAGCCTATCCCAGCTGACTACGGGCGAAAGGCAGGGTACACCCTGGACAAGTCGCCAGGTCATCACAGGGCTGACACACTCAGTGCGTTTACATGCACATCCAAATCGAGCTGCTGTCGGTAATCGAGCTAAGGGTCCCAGCAGGGGTGCCAGAGAAATCCAATCCTACGTGCACACAAGGAAATCGAGCTATTGTGTGAGGTACATTGTGCACCCGAGCCACAGGTGACGCTACACGCCCCATCGTGTTGGTACACTTCCGGTTGTCGTCATGAAGAAGAGCTATTCAAGAGTATAAACAAAGTTATCAGTTCCGTGTTCGTTCGTTCTCCTTGTTCCTCCTGACCTCTTCTGCTGCTCGCTACTACTACTGTTGTCATGCCGACCGAGGCTGTTGTGTTTCCCGCTTGTGGTCTCGTCACTCGTGACTTCCGGAAGGGGCAGTGCTGAAGTAAGTAGCTCGACTACGTAGCTCGATAGGGTTTACATGCACTAAGTAGCTCGGCTACAATCGCATAATCTAGGTCGCGTAGCTCGATTACGAGAAATCCAGTTCGGTTCGATTTCAGCCGAGCTAAGGTGTTTCCATGGCATTTAGAACTTCGATTTCAGTCGAGCTACGGCAGAAGTTCGATTTTCTCTATGTGCATGTAAACGCACTGATAGACACAGACAACCATTCACACTCACATTCACACCTACGGTCAATTTAGAGTCACCAGTTAACCTAACCTGCATGTCTTTGGACTGTGGGGGAAACCGGAGCACCCGGAGGAAACCCACGCGGACACGGGGAGAGCATGCAAACTCCGCACAGAAAGGCCCTCGCTGGCCACGGGGCTCGAACCCAGGACCTTCTTGCTGTGAGGCGACGGTGCTAACTGCTACGCCATTGTGCCGCCCCCATATCATTCCAATTTAGATTAATTTCGAGATTTACCAGCTTTGTCAGTGATGGAGTGTCAGTTCTGCGTGCACCTGAAGGCGCGCCTCGGGCTGTGCGTGCACCGAGTGGACTCCAGCACGCGTGCCATGAACAAGACGCACCTGAGCTCAATTAAGGAACTATGTGTTTGCCTATTTAAGGACTGTGCTGATGCGTTTGCATCGCGAAGTATTATGATACGCATGTATGCATTAACGAGCCTTTTTACCTGTTGTCTTGATTTCCTGTTTCTCGTTCTTGACCTCGCTTAGCTTTTGATGTCCTGTTTGCGCCTCGACCGGCCCTTTTGCCTGTATTCTCGTTTTTGATCTAGCCTGCCGTTTTGGATTGTTTGCCTGTGTATATATTCTGCACTTTATTAATTAAACTGTATCCTTCTGCACATACATCCGCCTCCCTCACGTACGTGACACGGAGATTATTCCATACAACTTCAATCCAACGTGGAGTAGAGAAGAGTTGGAAAGACGGCAGGATAAGGACGAGTCCGTCGCGCTGGTATTTACATCATTACTGTCGCGCAATTAAAACGTGCCAGATCAGGCGGCTGGTGGGTTTTCAAAATAATAAACACATGCATGTATTTTTGTGATAAGTACATATTATACTGAGCGCATTTCCCATATAATCCTCACTAAGGTTTCGGACAGCGCTACAAAATGGCCTCTCCACTACTGTATGTAGTGCCTTGTATAGAGAGTAGGGAGAGATTTCGGACACAGGGAAAACTTCCGGCTTGATTACGTCAGCATTCAAAAGAGGGCGCGCGCGTCTTTTGACAACATTGGCAGATGTCGGTCACTTTGATTTCCGCTGTACGTTTTACTTCCGTCCTACGATGTCTCGCACAGGTCTCAGCGAATCTCGTTTACGGCCGTCGCTTTGACATACGGACTGATATGTTACAGAGCGTATTTCAAACACTCATAACTTGCTACAGCAGCGACAAAATAGCAATAAAAAATGCATTTCTATATTTAATAAAATGAGATAAATAGAAGTTTGATAATAAAAAAACTGGCCTTCAGTTCCCCTTTAACTAGAAGGGCACACGGTAGAGTTCATATCTCTGCCAAGCCACATATCATCAACATCAGAATCAAATCACTCGAACCGAGGATAATACTGAAGCTGTCCACCAAATTCTCATCTAAATCTGTTCACTACGTTTTGAGTTATGTGAAGAACAGCAGGGTTCTCTAGGAAATCTGAAGTAGCCGGTGGGGGGAAAAAAAAAAGTAGTAGACAGCTCTGGAATTTGCAGCGGTGAAGCTGCTAATGCTAGGATGGTCTGGGGGCATGCACCAGCACCCCCAGACAATTTTTTTTTAAAAAATGTATATGCCTTCTGATGCATTCTCTGCTAATAAATTACTAACCATTTCCCTGTAAAATACTTGCAAAATCTGTATGAAATTTCCCTCCAGATGCATGTGTGCTTGGTTTTCTCAGTTACCCTCTGTAGTACGCTGCCTGGCTCTGGAACATAACTACATAGGCTACAGCGTGGTCATGTGGTCCACCTCAGCCAATCAGAGCGCGAGAATTGATCGCCAAATATGTCGTCGCTTCCGGTCATGTTAGACCTGAATTGAAGACAATTTCGTGGTGAAATAATTGGCTTTGCAGCAGATTATGGGCAGCGGAGACGATATAAATCACTCGAACATTGAAAGGCAAGTTTTTATTTCTTTTTGGGATTGAGTAGCCAGCGCAGACCGTCTGCGTAGGCGGAGAAAACCGCCGGTCGCCGGCGCTTGTGAACATCTCTGGAACAGACAAACAGGTGAAAACATAACCTCCTCTAAAAAAAAGCTCACAGAATGTAGTTCCTTTTACAAGGACCCTAATAATCCGTTAGTAATCAGATTCAAGTGTCATCGTAATGAAATTCCTTCAGGTAAACACCTGGATCAAATTGCCTTCTGTAAACTACCTGTAAACTTTGCAGTGACGTTTTTTAGACGTGAGAGACATAGTGGCATGTGGTAATAAAATCTGATCAACAGCAGGCAAATTTTTGCTTAAAAGAATTCAAACACACTTGAATGCTTGGATGGATGCAAAGTGTGCAACAGCGATAATTTTAACCGTGTGTGAAGCAGCGATAAACAGACCTGTCGACTTCTACAGGAGAAGGATTCTTTCCAGTTGTTGCTTAAATAAAATAGATAAATAAATAGATTTTTTTTCCCAAGATGGCGGTGCCCTGCTCGGCTACGGCTGCAATGGCTCATGATAGTGGTGATATAACGGCAGATATCCCAACCAGTTATTTCAATGGAAGTCGGCAACGTAGTTACTCCAGACCTGCATACGACCGTCAGGCAATCCTAGATCTACGCGAATCCAGCAGCGGAGTACTCGTAGAGGTGGCCACTCTGGATCTTCTCCGTAGCCTTGGACTGCTATGTCAGCTACATCCAGCGGCCTGTGGAGCAGCGGAACCTCGTACCAGAGGAGTCAGCCAGCGGAGGAGACGGAGATGGTGTGACAGAAAGTGGAAGCGGAGATGCCGAGCGGGGCTAACAGCTAAGCTAAAGGCTAACCCGTGTAGAACGCCGCTTCCTTACATCCTGCTGTCTAACATCTGCTCCTTAGAGAACAAGCTGGACTACCTGAAGCTGGAATTAACAACAAAACGGGAGGTGAGAGACTGCTGCGCCATAATTCTCACAGAAACATGGTTAAAACCATCCATCCCAGATGACGCCGTTAGCATAGAGGGGCTAACAACATTTTGGTCGGACAGATGCAGCTCTCTTAAGGCCAATTTATGCTGACAACGCAGTCCTCGCAGATAGCGTCGCAGATGGCGTCTGCATAGCCCCCCCCCCTTCGCAGACGCTCTGCGCGCACCTCCCAAAAATTGTGACCACCGCAGAAGCCTCGCAGACAAGAGGGCTCTGATTGGTCCACTCTACATCCGCTGTACACGCACTTCCGCTTCCCTGCGTACTTCCCCGGTTTGTTTTGTTTTCACGACCGCCATTTTTAAAAACACGAGCGAAGATGGAGAAGAGCGGTTGATCGAGAAAGTGAGGAAGTACGGACATCTATACGACTCCAGTTCTAGTCATTATAAGTAACCGGAGGATAAACACTCCACTAACCACACCCACCAACTACTCCTAGCTATTTCGCGACTTTGCGCCCCCTTGCATTGTGGCGGTGAATAACATCGCGCACGCCTATTACTCCCCGCTCAACGATAAATTACAACTGTCTGCGAAAAGCTATCTGCGAAAGCCTTGTCGCAAGAGCATGCAGAGGCCCTTACGGGTAAATCCCGGGGCGGCGGTGTTTGCATATACACCAACAATAACTGGCGCAACAACGGGGAGATAGTCTCAAGTCACTGCTCTACTGATGTAGAACTACTGACTGTTAAATGCAGGCCCTTTTATTTACCCCGGGAATTCACTATTATCATCATCACAGCAGTGTACATTCCGCCCAGCGCAAACACCAGAGAAGCCCTGAATGTCCTATACTGTTCCATCCATCAGTGAACTGCAATCGACACATCCTGAGGGAATTTTCATCGTGGCAGGGGACTTTAATCAGGCCAATACAAAAACTGTTTCTCCTCACTTCCACCAGTATGTGGATTTTGCAACCAGGGGAGAGAACACGCTGGACCTGGCTCACAGCAACATCAGAGAGGCATTCAGGGCCGCACCCTGCCCCCACCTTGGCTCCTCAGACCATCTCTCTGTGATGCTAATACCTGCATACAAGCCCCCTACTGATCAGGAAAAAACCCACAGTGAAGCAGGTGAGGGTTTGGCCTGTGGGAGCTATGGAAGCATTACAGGACTGCTTCGAGCACACAGACTGGGACATGTTCAAGGCAGCTGCAAGAGACAACGATCACACGCAGGTGGAGGAGTATGCTGAGTCTGCCTCTGCATTCATTCAGAAGTGCATGGAGGATGTTAATGTGATCAGAAACATCTCCACACGGGCCAACGAGAAACCCTGGATGACCAGAGAGGTACACGCAATGCTGAAAGCACGGAATGTCGCTTTTAAATCTGGCGACGTGGTGGCACTCAGAACAGCTAGAGCCAACCTGAACTGTGCCATAAGAACTGCAAAGCGTGCCCATGGCCAGAAAGTGCAGGACTTCTTTCATGATCCCACGAACTAGGGTATTAGGCAGAAAAAGAAAATTACCAGTCAAAAATAATATTTTATATAATCCTGATGAGCGCCGCGGGCGCGAAGACGAGCACCGCAGGCGCGAAGTCCCTCTAGGGGGGGTCTGGGGGCATGCCCCCCCCAGAAAATTTTTGAAATTTAGACTTCATTTCCTGCATTCTAGGACATTTTCAGGATGAAATGGCGTGTAATTTTTGATCAGAAATATTGCATATTTTTACTTTGTATTTTTTTCAGTTTCACTCCTGAATGTATCAGATGTATGTATGGTGTTTGATTTGGTAACAAAAGTGAAAAGAAAATAACAATGAATTGTATATAATCTTTTGATCTAGTTACAGTATTGAATAAAAAAAACCCCAACAGTATTCTATTTTACGTGGCACAAATTAAATCGCAGAATGTCTGTCACTGACTGTCATCCATAATATTTTGACCAAACTACTCAAAAATTAAAATTAACTTTGAAAGAACGGGAACTGAGTTTCTTTGGTTTACACAAAGATTACAGACGTCTAGGGGCCTGCAAGAATCGGTCTGCTGCTGCATCAAAGTCAAATTCCTGACGATCTAACTTTTTGTAGCTTTGTCTGATAAGCTGCTCCAGCCTAACTATACTTAATTTTGTTCTCAACTTGGTTTTGATCCTGTTCTGAACAGAAAAGACTCGCTCAGCCTCTGCATTGCCAACAAGCACACATATTGCCATTGACATGAGGTGAAACATGCTTGGATAGAGCCGCTGATTTGGCATGTTTGGACCTCCAAGTATCTTCATCATGAGCTGAGTTGGTCTTGCAAAATGACCCTCTTCCTGCCATTCATCATCACCATCTGTTGAGAACCTGTTCTGGCATACTAGTCGCTTGAAGGCAAGAAATTCTCCTCTTGCCTGTCTGAGGGTCGCTATCCCAATCGATCGGACGGGGGGGGGGGGCCGCCTCCGCGGCTGGAGGCTCGCAGGCGCCCGCTAGGCGCCTCCGTCCTCCTAAACCCAGATGCGCCTCGCGCCTCTCAAGGCTCTCTCCCCCGACCTCCCAACACGCGCCTCCCGCGTCACGCCGTGCGAACGCCTCGGCCCACCCCCCCGCGGACGCGCGCGGCTGCCGGTGGATCCTTCCACTCTGGCTGTCCGCGCGCGCCCCGGACCGGGACGAGACGGGGTCGCGGCCACGGGCGCGAGAGGCTCAGGCTGAGGCCGGGGGTCGGAACGACGAGAGGCCGCCTGAAGGGGAGGGCCCCCACTCCCTTTTTCGAAAACCCCATCCGAACGCGACCTCAGATCAGACGAGACGACCCGCTGAATTTAAGCATATTACTAAGCGGAGGAAAAGAAACTAACCAGGATTCCCTCAGTAGCGGCGAGCAAAGAGGGAAGCGATGAAATATTCTGATTTTTCATTTCAAGTTTTCAGTATTTTTTGTATTAAACTGTGTTTCTTACGATTTGTAAATGATGGCGGAACATAACTGGATTTATCGGAGGACATGTGGGAGTATTCATGTGCGAAAATTTTCGGCATTATCGTCCGTTTCAGTATCCGTCTGTGTGTATACTTGCCCGTTGAAATCGGCAATCGCCCGTCAAATTTACGGGTGGACGGGTCTCTGCCTAATACCTTACCACGAACACCAGACGAATGTGGCAGGGTATCCAAGTCATCACAAACTACAAAGCTACCCCCCCCCGTGACGACAACATCAACTTTCTCAATGAACTCAGTAACTTCTTTGGGAGGTTTG